>NW_002476220.1:0-7232 GCF_000189635.1 Tetrahymena thermophila SB210
AATTTTAAACAAAATTTAGCAAAATTTAAAAATTTTAATGTAAAAAAATTATTATTAGAAATTACAATAAATTAAATTATTAATTATAATTTTATTATAAAATATAAAAATCTATTTCTTAATAAGAGGAAAATAATTAGAGATATTATAAATATTCCAAAAATAAAATACAGAGCTAAACAGAAAAATCTACTTAAAAACATTATTTTTATAATATTTAAGAACATTAATTACTAGAATTTTTTCAAATATAACTAAATGAATAACTGACCATCTATAATTCCTACTATATATATTTTTAAGTATATCTTTTAAATACAAATATTCAGTTTAAATAATGAATATTAAATAATTTTTCTGTGATATCTATCTCTTCATAAAACCAAATATATAAATTAATATTTGATAATTAATTAATTATTATATTTATTTGTTCTTTTTATCCATTTATAATTAATTAATTAAATTTCATAAATTGCTAAACAATATTTTTGAAAAAATAAATAAATGATGTAATAGATTAAAAGATATAATAGATTAGAAGAAGTAATTATTAATTTTTCTATTAATATCCTTTAAATTTATATAAATTAATAAAAAAAGTTTATAAGCTCTTCTCTTTTATCTCATTAGATTCTCCATATTGATCTCGGGTATATTTTATTAATAAATATTATTTTTATTATTATTATTATTTTTATATTTAAATTTCTATTTATTTAAATAAATAATTTTTATTATAGAAATTATCATCATTATTTATTGATTTGTTTTTTTTTCATTATTTGTTAATTTTATTAATTATAATAAATCTTATTATTTCATGTTTTTTCTTCATTTTTTCCTTATAATTAACTATAGTGCAATGCCTATTTAATTTATAAAAGGCAAAATATAATATTTCTTAATAACATAATAATTAAGCTAAATTAGTTTAAAATAGCTTTATTTTTGAGTTTTTAGAAAGCTTTAAATTCACAAAATGTAAAATTTGAAATAATATATGCATACCGTATATTCTTATAACTTATCATTTTTTTTTTAAATAAATTTTGAAAAATTTACGAATATTTTAATTTTATAAAATGTAAAACTGGTATATAAAACTCACTTTTTTTTTGAAAATTTATTTGTATGGCAACTTATTCTATTTAATGATTTATTTTTTCTTCAATATTTAAAAAGGGCGAATAACATTGGTGATGAAGGTGCATCAGACTTAGGTTCTGCTTTAGCAAAGTGCATTAATCTCACAAATTTGACACTTGACCTTTAGTAAAAATAGTTTATTTGTTTTGGATTGTGATATTTTTAATTATAAAAACTAATTAAAAACAATAAAGCTCTTTTTTCTTTTCTTTTTATTGTTCCTGCTTTTTTTTGTTCTTTCTTTCTTTGTTAATTTAGCTCATCATTTTTTTTTCAACTTTTGCTTTTATTGTTAATTCATCTTATTATTTCATATTTTTTCTTCATTTTATCCTTCTAATTAACTATTTAATGATATATTTTTTCTTCATTATTTAAAAAGGTCTAATTAAATTGGTGCAATCGGTACATCAGGCTTAGGTTCTGCTTTAGCAAAGTGCATTAATCTCACAAATTTGACACTTGACCTTTAGTAAAAATAGTTTATTTGTTTTGGATTGTGATATTTTTAATTATAAAAACTAATTAAAAACAATAAAGCTCTTTTTTCTTTTCTTTTTATTGTTCCTGCTTTTTTTTGTTCTTTCTTTCTTTGTTAATTTAGCTCATCATTTTTTTTTCAACTTTTGCTTTTATTGTTAATTCATCTTATTATTTCATATTTTTTCTTCATTTTATCCTTCTAATTAACTATTTAATGATATATTTTTTCTTCATTATTTAAAAAGGTCTAATTAAATTGGTGCAATCGGTACATCAGGCTTAGGTTCTGCTTTAGCAAAGTGCATTAATCTCTCAAATTTGACACTTAACCTTGAGTAAAAACAATTTATTTGTTTTGGATTGTGATATTTTTAATTATAAAAACTAATTAAAAACAATAAAGCTCTTTTTTCTTTTTCTTTTTAATGTGCTTGCTTTTTTTTGTTTCTTTCTTTCTTTGTTAATTTAGCTCATCATTTTATTTTCAACTTTTGCTTTTATTGTTAATTAATCTTATTATTTCATATTTTTTCTTCATTTTATCCTTCTAATTAACTATTTAATGATATATTTTTTCTTCAATATTTAAAAAGTGAAAATTAAATTGGTGATGAAGGTGCATCAGGCTTAGGTTCTGCTTTAGCAAAGTGCATTAATCTCACAAATTTGACACTTAACCTTTGGTAAAAACAGTTTATTTGTTTTGGATTGTGATATTTTTAATTATAAAAACTAATTAAAAACAATAAAGCTCTTTTTTCTTTTTCTTTTAATTGTGCCTGCTTTTTTTTGTTCTTTCTTTCTTTCTTTCTTTCTTTCTTTGTTAATTTAGCTCATGATTTTATTTTCAACTTTTGCTTTTATTGTTAATTAATCTTATTATTTCATATTTTTTCTTCATTTTATCCTTCTAATTAACTATTTAATGATATATTTTTTATTCAATATTTAAAAAGTAAAAATTAAATTGGTGATAGAATAGAATAGAATACTCGCACATAAATATGCACTCAGAATACATCTTAAACAATTAGTTTTATAATAGTTATATTAAATGTGTTTATATTTTTATTTTTTGACTTACTCAGAATTTATTAGAAAAGTTAGGATAGACAAATAAAACCTCGACCCTCGACCCTCGTTAGGTTCTGCTTTAGCAAAGTGCATTAATCTCACAAATTTGACACTTGACCTTTAGTAAAAATAGTTTATTTGTTTTGGATTGTGATATTTTTAAATATAAAAACTAATTAAAAACAATAAAGCTCTTTTTTCTTTTTCTTTTAATTGTGCCTGCTTTTTTTTGTTCTTTCTTTCTTTGTTAATTTAGCTCATAATTTTATTTTCAACTTTTGCTTTTATTGTTAATTAATCTTATTATTTCATCTTTTTTCTTCATTTTTTCCTTCAAATTAACTATTTAATGATATATTTTTTCTTCAATATTTAAAAAGTAACAATTAAATTTGTGGTGAAGGTGCATCAGGCTTAGGTTCTGCTTTAGCAAAGTGCATTAATCTCTCAAATTTGACACTTATCCTTCGGTAAAAACAGTTTATTTGTTTTGGATTGTGATATTTTTAATTATAAAAACTAATTAAAAACAATAAAGCTCTTTTTTCTTTTTCTTTTAATTGTGCCTGCTGTTTTTTGTTCTTTTTTTCTTTGTTAATTTAGCTCAACATTTTATTTTCAACTTTTGCTTTTATTTTTAATTAATTTTACTATTTCATATTTTTTCTTCATTTTTTCCTTCTAATTAACTATTTAATGATATATTTTTTCTTCAATATTTAAAAAGTGAAAATTAAATTGGTGATGAAGGTGCATCAGACTTAGGTTCTGCTTTAGCAAAGTGCATTAATCTCACAAATTTGACACTTGACCTTTAGTAAAAATAGTTTATTTGTTTTGGATTGTGATATTTTTAATTATAAAAACTAATTAAAAACAATAAAGCTCTTTTTTCTTTTTCTTTTAATTGTACCTGCTTTTTTTTGTTCTTTCTTTCTTTCTTTCTTTCTTTCTTTCTTTCTTTTTTTGTTAATTTAGCTCAACATTTTATTTTCAACTTTTGCTTTTACTGTTAATTAATCTTATTATTTCATATTTTTTCTTCATTTTTTCCTTCTAATTAATTATTTAATGATATTTCTTTTCTTCAATATTTAAAAAGGTCTAATTAAATTGGTGATGAAGGTGCATCAGGCTTAGGTTCTGCTTTAGCAAAGTGCATTAATCTTTCAAATTTGAAACTTATCCTTGGGTAAAAACAGTTTATTTGTTTTGGATTGTGATATTTTTAATTATAAAAACTAATTAAAAACAATAAAGCTCTTTTTACTTTTTCTTTTAATTGTGCCTGCTTTTTTTTGTTCTTTCTTTCTTTCTTTCTTTCTTTCTTTGTTAATTTAGCTCAACATTTTATTTTCAAATTTTGCTTTTATTTTTAATTAATTTTACTATTTCATATTTTTTCTTCATTTTTTTTTTATAATTAACTATTTAATGATATATTTTTTCTTCAATATTTTAAAAGTTTTAGTAAAAAAGTTTACTTGTTTTGGATTGTGATATATTAAAAACTATTAAAAACAATAAAGCTCTTTGAATTTATTTGATAGCTTTTATATAATTTATTTTTTTATCTTTTTTATACCACTAACTCTATTTTATTAATTAATTTAACAAAAATTTTTAATTTAAAAGTTTATTTTATTTCGATATATATTAAAAATTTATTCAAATTTATTATAAAATTTTTAGGCGTTTGAATAGATCATCAAAACTCAAAGTAATAAGAAAGATTCATAAATCAAAAAGATTAGTTGTCTTTGAAATAAATTGATATTGATAAAAAAGTGACGAAAAAAGGATGAATAAATATTAAATGTTTGAATAATATAATATTTTATATTGAAAAAGTTTTTTTTAACCTAAAAGATAAACAGATAGATTTATAGATTTTATAATTGATTTTATATTTATTGATATCATTCATATTTTTATAAGTAAATAATTTATTTATAAAAAATAAAAAAATAAAAAATTTAATTTACTTAAATAAATTAATTTCTCTAAGCAACCCTATGGTTTCTCAAAAAGCGATCAAACAATTTGAATCTTTTAGTGTTATATTATTTCTTAATAAATTTTATAAATGCCAAGCTTTTATATTCCTGTTTTTTTTAATTTGAAATATTATCCATCAATCATATTTCCATACTTTTTTTATTTATCAAGATTGAATAGATACCATAATTTATATAAAACCTCAGGAAGAAATGAAATTTTACTTTTTATTTTAACTATTGTGGTTGGGGTCGGAGAAATAAAATATTTTTTTTACTTTTTTTCTGGGACAGACGTCACTTTTTTCTATATATCAATACCTAAAATAAACTCATTAAAAAATTCAATTTGATTCCTATTTTATTCTTTTTACTATAAAATTAGACTTAGATTTTAAGTATTAAATTTTGAAAACATTTGAATAATAAAAAAAATTGATTGAATTTTGATTGATCTTTTATTGCTTAAAAATATTTGGATAGTGATATATTTGTTTTTTGTTAATATTATTAAATAAAATATAAAGAATTAATTATAAATCAAATATTTTTTCAGAAAATATCATTTTTTTGATTGAATAGTTTTTATAAATAAATATCAACTATTTTTAAAGATAATATCATATCATATTTCGGTAAAGATATACCAAAAAAATAATGAAAATTTAAAAACAAAACAAGCAACATAAAATACAAATAGCTAAGTTTAGAACATATTAATAAAAAAGGTTACAAAAACTTAACAAATTTATTAAAAAGAGATACTGGAAAAAAAATATTTTAAAAAAGATGTGCTTATTGAAGTGTTAAAGAATAAATAAATAATTTAGAGTTATTCTTTTTATTTTTTTATCAGATTAATATATATCAATTTCTGACATATAATCTGTATTAGATTATTTGCGATAATTAAAAATAAATAAACATTTCTATCTATCAATTTTGCTAATTGCTTGAAAATATTTAAATACTCTAAGTTAAACTATTTCCTTCAAGTTAAAATTTATCAACATTTTATTTTAAAGCAAACGAAAAATGAATCAAAAATCAAAATTATTATATTAATTAACATTTCTTTCTTCAAAGTAAAATTTTAATAAAGAGTAATAACTAATATTTCATGTATTTTTAACTTGTAATTATATTTTTTAGATTTTATAATTTTAGAATGAGTTCTTGTTAGATTACTTCTGAATATTAATGTGGAGTGAAAACTTTTTAATCAATAATAACTTGGGAGAAATTGTCTGAAATTATTCGATTATTTCATTATTTGTAAGATTAATTAGTTAATATCAAAACTCTAAAAATAGGTGAGTAATATGAACTGAAATCAGGTCATTAATTTATTTATTTATTTATTATGAATGCTTTTATCAAACTACTTTGTTTTAAACAATCGATAATTTTTCTACAAATTAAACAAATATTAAAATATATATTTAGATAAACAAAAAAAATTACAAATATTTATTTCAATGATTTGGGCCACATATAATAAAAATAAACAAAATTTAGCAAAATTAAAAAATTTTAATGTAAAAAAATTATTTATTTTAGAAATTACAATAAATTAAATTATTAATTATAATTTTATTATAAAATATAAAAATCTATTTCTTAATAAGAGGCACAATAATTAGAGATATTATAAATATTCCAAAAATAAAATACAGAGCTAAACAGAAAAATCTACTTAAAAACATTATTTTTATAATATTTAAGAACATTAATTACTAGAATTTTTTCAAATATAACTAAATAAATAACTGACCATCTATAATTCCTAGTATATATATTTTTAAGTATATCTTTTAAATACAAATATTCAGTTTAAATAATGAATATTAAATAATTTTTCTGTGATATCTATCTCTTCATAAAACCAAATATATAAATTAATATTTGATAATTAATTAATTATTATATTTATTTGTTCTTTTTATCCATTTATAATTAATTAATTAAATTTCATAAATTGCTAAACAATATTTTTGAAAAAATAAATAAATGATGTAATAGATTAAAAGATATAATAGATTAGAAGAAGTAATTATTAATTTTTCTATTAATATCCTTTAAATTTATAAAAATTAATAAAAAAAGTTTATAAGCTCTTCTCTTTTATCTCATTAGATTCTCCATATTGATCTCAGGTATATTTTATTAATAAATATTATTTTTATTATTATTATTATTTTTATATTTAAATTTCTATTTATTTAAATAAATAATTTTTATTATAGAAATTATCATCATTATTTATTGATTTATTTTTTTTTTTCATTATTTGTTAATTTTATTAATTATTAATAAATCTTACTATTTCATATTTTTTCTTGATTTTTCCTTATAATTAACTAGAGTGAAATGCCTATTTAATTTATAAAAGGCAAAATATAATATTTCTTAATAACATAATAATAAAGCTAAATTAGCTTAAAATAGCTTTATTTTTGAGTTTTTAGAAAGCTTTAAATTCACAAAATGTAAAATTTAAAATAATATATACATACCGTATATTCTTAT
>NW_002476219.1:0-21893 GCF_000189635.1 Tetrahymena thermophila SB210
TTAAGAGTTCAAATATAGGATAATTAACAAGTAGTTATGATATTTATTTGCTAATATTATTGTCATTAATCATATCTTTTAAATTTTATTGAACTTAAAAAGAATTATTTTAGTATTGTTAAATAGGATTTTAACTTTACTAATAATTTATGCCATATTAATTTTATAATTATGCTATTTTAGCAACTAAAATATTTATATCTTTAAGCTATTTATCCTATATGTCTTAAAAATTGATTGGATTACAATTTTCTTAAAATATATTTTTATCTTGCAAATAAATATGATTTATACATTCAGGGAACTTCTAGGCTGCAGATTAACAATTTTAAAGGAATTCTTTTTTGCAGTAATTAGATTTATTGTGGATTAATTGATTAAATCTATTTAAGGCTTCTTTCTCTTCATTTTGATTTCTTAGTTAAATTGTAGAATTGTTGGTTTGGTTCTTTTATTTGAATTCTGTGATCAGGCATAGAATTTCTTCTATTTGTTTTTCTGTAAGATGAGCTAAATTTTTAAGTTTTTACATTTATTATGAATTGAGTTAGTCAAATGGGAATGTATGATGTTCATCAGTTTAGCCAATATTAACCTATTACTTGTTTAGAAAATTTTCAATCTTTAAAACAGTTTAAGTGAGTTCATTAAGTAGCTCCTTAGAACAATTATTAAGTTAACAATTAATTAGCTTTATTATAAGTTAACTTGTATTCATATCTTCAATTTTCATTCTGCTTATATTTTATTTTATTACTTCTACTTGTTTTTAATGGTTATTCATTTACATATCTTCTAAGCTTCTAACAACAAACAAATCGATACCTTTTATTTGCTCAATTATGTTTTATTTTACTTTATTTGCAGCGTCAAAAGTAATTATTTCATGCAAATTGCTTATATGACTAATAGTTTCCAATAAAGATTTTTTTGAAGACTCTTAACTAAGCAAGACTCTTTGAACTATTTCACTTAATTGTTAATTCTATTTTTCAAAGTCATCTCTTTAATTTAAAATAATATCTACAAGCTCCTCTTTTGCAGATAATTGATTGTATTGATTAAATATTTTATCATTTATATCATAGAAATCATCAGTATACTTCATCATTTCTGACTGCTTTATTTCAAGTTTTTGATCAATCATTACTCTAAACTCTTTAAAAAATGCCTGGATTTACCTTTAGGTTTCTTCTTTAAATGGATTTCTTTTAGAAATTTGAATTAATTCATCGTAGATTTAGTCATCGTTGATAACAGGCCAGTTTCTAAATATGGTTTTTTTATCTCCATCAAGCAAAGTTAATAATGGGATAAAATTTCTATTATTACTTTACGCTAAACAATCTACACATTTTAGTTTATATTTAGACGAAGTATCGGTGCTTAAGAATTATAGCTTCCTGTTTGAGTGAGTTGGACACTTACTATAATTGTTAGCTAGAAAAAGTTCTTCTTTAGAAAAAAGTGTTTCTGAAGATTTCTGCAAGATATTCATTTTTAGACTTTCTTCTTAATTGTTTTGCAAATAAAAATACAATATTTAGTAAGATTGATTATTAATTTTTTAGAAAATTAATTAGATACTTACTTCCCTCCTATTTATTGTTTTTATTTATTTTTCTAAGATATTTGAAGAAAAGAAAAAATAATAATTACTTAGAATTTAAATAAAATAATAAATGATAATTGTCTTTTCTCTTTAACTTCTATTTATATTACAAAATATATATTTACTAATAGAAATACAATATTTAATACTATTGATTATTAATTTTTGGGGAAAACCAATTAGATACTTCCTTCCTATTACTTTTTATATAAATAATTTTTTTGTTCAAGTATTTAACAATTAGTAACATTTTGCAATTTTAAAAATCAGCTATTATTCAAAAAAACAAATAAAATATTTATTAAACTAAAAACTAGTTCAATTAGTATAATATTTTTCTACACAGGAGGTAAAAAATTATTTTACTTGCCAAATTTTCCTTGATGGCTGATTTTCTAATAAATTTTTATTTATTATATTAATATAGTTTATAGAGCAGCACTACCCTGATTAATTAATTCATGGAAGTGATATATTTTTAAATAAAATTAATTCGATAAAAAAGAAAATATAGAAAATAATGAAACACTGATCAGAAACATTGAATGTTTCTTTGGATACAAATTAAGCTAATTAATAACTTTAAAAACCTAAATAAAGAAAAAGTCCAGAATTATTCAAATTTTTAATTAGGATTTTTTAAAAGCAATAAAGGAAAAATCCAAGAATAAATGATATAAATTCTGAACTTATATGAAGCGACTTGAAGTTTATAACAAACTTTGCAAAATAAAAAATGTCTTCTATATCCTTAGAAAAAATGATGTTTTTATTTAAAATAAAATTAATTTAAAAATTTAGATTTCTAATTCGTTTTAATATCAGCTTATAAAATTAATGGATTTCACTATTAATTAATTTGATATTTTTTGTAATTAATTAAATAAATAAATAAATAAATAAATAAATAAAAATATTTCAACCTTTTTTTAAATAAATAAACAAGCAAAATGGAAAAATAGGATAATTAGTTTTTTTCATTAAGCTAATCTATAGATTTTAGCTAAATTTATTAGCAATCTGAAGGTTATAATTAAACATCAAAGGTCTTTTAAAACTGCCACAATAGCTCGTCGCCAATAATTTAATTGGAAACATCTTCTCTTAATATTTATGATAAATATGATAATATTCATTGCAGCATTCTCCAATTAGAATTAGAATAAGATGAAGAATAATTATAAGAAAATGATTCTAATTTTTAATAGAATAATCAATCTCAGTTATTGAGGAGAGCATCAATTATGTGGAATTCTCATATTTAGTTAGCATCGTATGATAGAATGAAAATATTAAATTGCTTAACCCTGACTAATGATGGAGTTTTACGAATGTGTATCTTGCAAGGTTCAACTAGTTTTAATTACTAACAGCAAATAGTTGATTACATTGAAGATAAAAAAGATTTAGGAATAGTTGATTTGCATCTTTCTTAGAATCCTTTTTTAAGGCAATATACAATAGGAGAGATACTTTCTTTCCTCAAAAAAGTTGAAGGAATAGATTTTTACTAAGTAGAGTTTTAGTTGACTCGCTTTTATAATTTTATTTAAAGCTATTATCAGGAAACCAACATGTTTAATTTAAGCAATATTTAGCTTGACTAAAAAGACGAGGAATTATAAAGACATCTTGAGTTTTTCTATGATTATCTTGGTAGGTTTTATGCCAAAAACAAAGAAAATTCTTCACAAATGTTTTGGTATTAGATAGCGAGATACAACTATAGAGCTCATTAATCTGAATTTGTGAGATCAGGATATTCAAAAAGCTACTTAGAATTATTAGGTTTAAACTAGTCTAGCTTGAGCTCAATTTATTTAAGAAAACATCAAGTAGATCTCATAAAAGAGAAGAATAAGATAACTTAGCAAACTATTGAGGTAATGGATAACCAGTTTAAATCTCCTACTGAAGAAAAATATGTAATTTTAGTATAAACATTTGATGGTTTCCATTTGAATTTGATACAAAGAAAATATATTATCAAGAATGAAGAGGCCAAAAAAAACTATTTGATGAAAAACGATTATTCTTTCATTTTAATTGAGTTTGATATTGATATTTAGGAACTTCAAAGGCTTATAGAATACAGACTAAAGATTTTTAAAAATCCAAATCATTTATCAATTGAAGAATTCATTTAAAAAGAATTGTCATATTTATTTGAAGACGTAGAATATTCGATTCATTCTCAAAATTTTTTAGAAAAATTTTACAAAGAAAATCTAGAGCAGATAATTAAGCTAAAAGAATAGTTAATTAAATAAAAGGAAGAGAAAAAACCATGTGGTTTCAGATTGATCAATCAAAATGTTATTAATTAATATCACAAAAATACCACTGTTTGAATTTTAACTTAAATATGAATAATAAAGATAAGAATCATTTAAAAAATTTTTTAATTTTTTAATATTATTTTAAACTTTAATCATTAAAATCAATAAAAGGCATTATAATTTACCAGCTAAAATAAGAAATAAGCTAATTCAATTTAATTGGTTTTATTGAAAATTTTAAGAAAAGTTTTTTTTTGTAGAAAATTTTAATATGATTTGTCTCTGATGAAAATGAATAAGCATAAAGAATTGTCTATATTGTTCAATAATCATCCCTAAAAATGTTTGCAATTACTGATAAAATTTGACATAAAAAAGTATTTATCTGATATTTTCTTAATTTTATATATAGAAAATAAATAAATAAATTAATTAATCTTATAAAAACTTTTATATTTATTTTTCTATATATTTCATGCTTAGTTTACAAATTTGTTATTACAAAAATTTAAAATTATATTATATTTATTGAAATAAATTCATATTTTACTTTCTAAAATATTGTTTTCTCTAACAAATAGAACTAGAGTTAAGTAGTTAAAGCATATTGTTATTCTCAGATAATTATTTCTGAAGGAGGAAATATATATATTTTTAGTAAAATAATAAATATTAGTTTAAAAATATAAAGAAAATTAAAAATAATAAAAAAAGAAATAATTCTTAATAGGTTTCTTTCTACTTAATGTATGTTATATTACTCAAGAAATAATTATCCGAGAATAGTTATATATTTAAATACTTTTCCTCCTTAATTGAGACCAAACCTTCCAAAAACTATTTTTTTTGTTGTTGCTTTTTTCACTACTTTTTTATCTTTTATATTTAAGAAAACTAATCTTTTTTTTGGTTTATTTTCAATTCTTTTTATCTTTAGATTTAGCTGGCTGCACCTTTTAATAAAGATTAAAAATAATTAAAAAATAAATAAAATATTATATATATTTTAAATCACTAAATAAAAAAAATTAACAAAACAAAAAAGAAAAAGAAAAAAATCAAATAAAAAGCTAATAAATAAATAAATTAAAAAGAGCTAGTTAGTATATTGTTTTAAATACATTTATATATTATAAATGTTCAAAATCCAAAAAATAAACTTTTCTTGCTAAAGATTATGTTTCAAATAGAAGAGACTAGTAAGTACACTTTCCTAAACAAGGAACTAGAAATGAAATAATAATAATAATAAAAGCAAAAGTTAAAAATGAAAAAAAAAAGAGTTAAATTAATAAAAATATAAAAAAGATATTATTAACACACTAAAAAATAAACAAAAATAAATTAATCAAATGTAAAAGCTAATAAATCAAAAGAGTTCTTAATATTGTTTTAATTTCATTTTTATTAGAAAATTGTGCTAATCTTTCAATCTTTTGTAAAAACAGTTTCTTTATTATTGATTGTGATATTTTTTATAACAAAACATAAACCTGATGCTCTTTAATCACCAATTTAATTATTACTTTTTAAATATCAAAGAAAAAATTTATGGATAATTAGTTTGTTAGAAGGAAAAAATGAAGAAAAAGTTTTAAATAGTTTAAATTAAAAATATCACAATTCTAAACAAATAAACTGTTTTTACTTAAGATTAAATACAAAACTTACTTGAGAGCTTAGTACATTTTCCTAAACCAGAACCTAAGTAAAATGCATCTTTAAACTTATTTTATTTCCACTTTTTAAATATTTAAGAAAAATATAGTTAATTAATTAGTTAGTTAGTTACTTAGTTACTTAGTTTGATGGAAAAATGAAGAAAAAGTTTGAAATATTTTATATTAAAATTAAAAATATCACAATGCAAAGCAAATAAGCAGTTATTACTTAATATAAAAAATTTGAGAGGTTAGTATATTTTCCTAAATCAGTACTCACCAAAAATTTATAATAAATAAAAAGGAATTAAAAAAAATGGCTTAGAACTAACAATTTCAAATATATTTTTATTTAATTTTAAACTCATTAATACATACCCAAACCACTAGATTTTAATTAGGTGTTTGTTTGGCTATAAAAACTTATTATTTGTTGGCATATTAAAATAAAACACAATTTAAGTAATTTATAAAAATACTTTAATTTAATAATTAGCAATATAAAAACCACTAATTTTTATAGATAGGCTTTAGATATAATTAAAATCAACAAACAAAATTTAAAAATATTAAGACATAATAGAGAATTAATACATACATATTTAAATAAATTTTAATAAAATCAACTTGATGATAAAAAAAATAGAGAAAATAATCAAAGTTTGATGAGAAACCTTGGATATTTTTTTTTGAGATAAAATTTAAGCTAATTAATAATTTGTATAGCTAGCTAGCCTAAATAAAGAAAAACTCCAGATAATTCAAATTTATAATTAGGATTTTTAAAAGCAATAAAGGAATAATCATAGAATAAATGATATAAATTCTGAGCTAATATGAATTGGATTGGAGTCTATAACAAATTTTGCAAAATTATATATGTATGTGTGTCTTTTAACTCCTTAGAAACAAATGAATGATCACTTTTATTTAAAATAAAATGAATAATCTAATTCATTATAGTATCAGCAATAAAATTCGAAGATATCACCATTAATTTATTTAATAATAATTAATTAATTAAATAAATAACTATAGATATTTCAAACATTTTTATAATAAATAAACAAGCAAAATGGAATAAGAGTATAATTAGTTTTTTGCATTAAGCTAGTCTCTAGGTTTTAGCTAAATTTATTAGCAAAATGAAGGTTATAATAAAGTATCAAAGCTATATTAAAACTACTATAATAGTTCATCGCCAATACTTTAATAGGAAACATCTTCTCTCAATATTTATGATAAGTATGATAATATTTACAGCAGCATTTCGTAATTAGAATTAGAATAAGATGAAGAATAATTATAAGAAAATGATACTAATTTTTAATAGAATAATCAAGGTCAGTTAATGAAAAAAGCATCAATCATGTGGAATCCTCTTATTTAGATAGCGTTGTATGATAGGATGAAAATAATGAATGGTTTAACCTTGACTAATGATGGAGCTTTGAGAATGTGTATCTTACAAGGTTCAACTAGTTTTAATTACTAACAGCAAATAGTTGATTGCATTGAAGATAGAAAAGATTTAGGAATAGTTGATTTGCATCTTTCTTAGAATCCATTTTTAAGGCAGTATACAATAGAAGAGATACTTTCTTTCCTCCAAAAAGTTGAAGGAATCGATTTTTACTAAGTAGAGTTTTAGTTGACTCGCTTTTATAATTTTGTTTAAACCTACTATCTGAATAGCAGCATGTTTAATTTAAACCATTTTTAGCTTGAATAAAAAGATGAGGAATTATAAAGGCATCTTGAGTTTTGCTACAATTATCTTGATAGGTTTTATGCCAAAAACAAAGAAAATTCTTCACAAATGTTTTGGTATTCGATAGCGAGACACAACTACAGAGATCATTAATCTGAATTTGTGAGATCAGGATTTTCAAAAAGCTACTTAGAGTTATTAGGTTTAAATTAGTCTAGTTTGAGCACTATTTATTTAAGAAAGCATCAAGTAGATCTCATAAAAGAAAAGAATAAGATAACATAGCAAACTATTGAGGTTATGGATAATAAATTTAAATCTTCTACTGAAGAAAAATATGTAATTTTAGTTTAAACATTTGATGGTTTCCCTTTGAATCTGATATAAAGAAAATATTATATCAAGAATGAAGAGGCCAGAAAAAACTATTTGATGTATAATGATTATTCTTTCTTTTTAATTGAGTTCGATATTGATATTTAGGAACTTCAAAGGCTTATAGAATACAGACTAAAGATTTTTTAAAATCCAAATAATTTATCAATGGAAGAATTCATTTAAAAAGAATTGTCATATAGATTTGAAGACGTAGAATATTCGATTCATTCTCAAACTTTTATAGAAAAATTCTACAAAGAAAATCTAGAGCAGATGATTAATCTAAAAGAATAGCTAATTAAATAATAGGATCAGAAAAAACAATGTGGTTTCAAATTGATCAATCAAAATGTTATTAATTAATAGCACAAAAATACAACTGTTTGAATTTTAACTTAAATATGAATAATAAAGATAAGAATCATTGCAAAACGATCAATTTTGATTATTATTTTAAATTTTAACCATAATAATTAATAAAATGGATTATAATTTTACCAATTAAAAAATAAACAAATTCAATTTAGTTGATTTTTTGGAGGGAATTTAAAAATGATATGTCTTTGATTAAATTGAATAGACATAAAGAATTGTCTATATCATTCAATAATCATCCTCAAAAATGTTTGTAATTACTGATAAAATTTGAGATAAAAAAGTTATCTGATATTTTCTTAATTAAAAATATATTATTGCGCAAGCTTAATTATGGTAAGCTTACTAAATATCAAATCATTTATAGTCATTAAATATTTATATAGAAAATATATTAATTTATATAGCATTTATTTATTCTTATCAAAATAAGAATATTTATTAATCTATAAATTACATGTATATGTAGTTTATAAATTTGTTCATAATAAGATGCAAAGGAATGAAAAAAATATTCTATTTCTTTGAAATTTAAAAAAAGTTTACAGATAATTTACTAATAAAATACATTTTTTTAATAATTAATTATATGTAAATTAAGTACATACAAATAAAATATATTGCAGTAAGTAATTAGATATTATTTAAGAAATTAATTAAATTATTAAATTCTTCTTTGTTTCTTTTGTATTATTTATTAGAATATTAATTAATTATTTATTAGTTGCTAAATTTCTTTCTTTTTAAAAAATCAAATAAAATAAATGGCATATTTATCAAGGATAAGTTTGTACTGAATCTATATTTAAAATTACAAATTTATTTATATAGTTATTATAAGTTTTTAAATTTAAATATTTTAATAAAAATTAAATTAATTTTTTATGATTTATAAGTAAAAATTTTCAAAAAATGGATGTTAATAAATATATATGGGTAATAATATAGGAGAATCTAAAGTATATTTTTTAGAATAGCAAATTAAATAAGAATATTTAAAAAACAAAAGCAATAATTTTTTTAATTAATTATAATTATTAATTTCTGATCATTATTAATTAATAAATAAATAAATAATTAAAGGTATATAAATGGGAAATAACTAAAAAAAAAGGAAGTAATAGAATAACACTTTAAATATTCTATAAGATGTATTAATCATTATTAACTTTATTTATTATGATAAAATCTTTTTTTTAAATAAAAGTTAATGAAATCTAATTTGATAGCTCAAACTCATATTGACTTATAGTTAAAGTAAGAAACATATATAAATATTTATTTATTTATTCATTCATTAATTTATTCATAAATTAAATTGTTTTGTTATTATTAATAAAATAAATAGAAATTGCACTCTTAGTGATAAATAAGTTGCTTAGCTTAACAATTGTTTAGTATAATGTTAAAAATTAGAATCTTTAGTATTAAATCTTAAGTAATCATTTAACTTTATTTTCTTAAATTGCATAATTAATTATTGCTATCAATCTAACATGTAGTAAGGAAAATATTTCAGATGATTAGATAAATTAATTATTGAATAAATATTGCCGCATAAAGAACTTTGTTGAAATTAGTAACAATGTGAGGTAAATAAATATATTTTTTATTTAAATAATTCTTTATATAACGAATAAATTGTTTAATAAATTATAACATTGACTGACAATCCTAGTTATTTCTACCATTTATAAAAAGCTAAAAGTTTAATCTATCTTAAATTATGTTAAATAAAATATTAATTTATATGTTAATTAATAATTTAAATTAAAATAGCTACAATTTTATTTATTTTAATAGCAATGATTAAATATACTCCTAAATTTTGTTTTTCCTAAATTTTTTTTACAAAAAAAAAAATCATGACTGTCAAGAACTTAGGTAAAATAGAACTAACTGTTGATATTTAATTGATTTATTTTTAATTTGAAAGATTAAAAGATATTGAAGCTTAAGGAAATATTCTATTAGAAGAAACTATGAGCAATCTAATTAATCTAAACAGTTTATAGCTAAATTTAGAGTATAATTTATTTATTTATTTATTTAATTTTAATATAATTAAGTTCATCTTTCAAAAGTCATTGACATTTTTCATTATCTTTACTAAATTTTATTCAATAATATTTTATAATAAAAGCGGAAATTAATTAGGAGATGGAGGTGCAGTTTGGATTTGTAAAATATTACGTAGATGCAAAACGCTTAACAACTTAAATCTACAGCTTTGGTAATTTTATTTCAATTACATTAAACATATTTTTTCATTTATATTTATTTATTGTATTGTTTAAAGAGCATAAAAATTATTTATTCAATATCTTTTTTGGAAAGGAAAAATAAATTAGGTGACAGAGGGATATCTATTATTGCAGAAGGTATTAGTAGTTGTGCTAAACTCACAACTTTAACTTTAAATGCAGTGTAAACTTTATTGATTATTGCTTATAAATTAAAAAATTATTTTTCAATATTACTTTACACCAAATTGTAAATAAAAATTAAAAAAGTGCAAATTTATTTGGAAAAGAAGGTGCATTTTCTATAAGTAAGACATTAAGTAGTTGTAAAATGTTGACTCATCTAGATATTAATCTCTCGTAATTCATTTTAGTTTTTTTTAAGGATAAAAAAAATTAATTGTTGACAATTTAATAAATTTTTAATCCTTTTCATAACTAAAACTTTTTTTAAGTTGCCAATAATTTTTTATATATATCATTTTATGTTTTATTAGTAACAACTAAATTGGAGAAGAAGGAGCATCAGCTATTTGTACAGTAATAGGTAGCTGTTAATTACTTGAGAATTTAAAATTTGTGCTATGGTAATTAATTTTGATTTTTCATTTTTCAAAATTTAAAAAGATTTTAATATTTTTTATATTTAGAGTAATTAATTTTAAAATGATCTAAATTAATCAATAAAGGATAATTATTTTATTTATTTATTACCATATTATTTTTTATTATAAAAGTAATAATTAAATTGGTGATGGAGGAGCATTTAGTTTTGGAACAGCATTAAGTAACTTATAGTTACTTATTAATTTAAAATTTTGTCTTAGGTAATTTTAATTTTACAATTTTGATAATTATAAAAAAATTAGATAAGAGACTAATTTAAAATAATTTGTTTTATTTTATTTTAAAAGGCAAAATAAAATTTCTGATAAAGGAGCTTTAAATGTTGGGTTAGGTTTAAGTTAATGTAATCAGCTTAAGAATTTAGAGATAGGAATGGAGTAAATAAATATCTTTTTTTATTTTTTCAAATAATGAAATTTAATATTTTTATTCAGATTAAATTTACAAAATTTTAATTAAGAAGTTTTTTTTTATTTATTATTTTATTACCTTGCTAATCTCTAATTTTTGATTAAGTAAAATTAAGTTTATGTTTTTCATTAAATTCTAAAATAAATTCAATAATCAATTAAACCATTTATTTTATTTTAAAAGTGGAAATTAAATTGGAAATGATGGAGCATAAAATATTGGATTAGGTTTGAGCAAGTGCACCCAACTTACAAATTTAGTATTTAGCATAGCGTAAATTTATTTCATTTATAACTTTTTAAAATTTATGTCAAATCATTTTATTCAAACTGAATTAAAAAATTCTTTTAATTAATAAAATATCTTAAATTTTAAATTAAATGTGATTTGCATATATAAAAGCAAAAATTAAATTGGGGATGATGGAGCTTCTACTATTGGTACAGCACTTGGTAACTGCAAATTCCTAACTAATCTCTCATTTTACATTTGGTAAAATTATTTTATATTTATTTATAGCGGGGTAGGAGGGTAGGGCGATTA
This sequence comes from Tetrahymena thermophila SB210, assembly GCF_000189635.1. NCBI lineage: Eukaryota > Ciliophora > Oligohymenophorea > Hymenostomatida > Tetrahymenidae > Tetrahymena > Tetrahymena thermophila. The sequence goes on from NW_002476219.1 coordinate 11,841, forward strand.
GTGTGTCACCTTTTTATTTTTAGAAAAAATACTAATACATATAAAAATAAAGATGTCGAATACGTGTTGCCCTACCCCCTTATATTGATAACTAAAAAAAGTTTGAATTATCTTTTATATATATTTTGATTTAAATTTCAAAACAAATTAAAATAGTTAATAAATTAATTTATTTTGTTTTAAAAGGGGCAATCAGATTGGTCATATAGGAGCATAAAATATTGGATTAGGTTTGAGTAAGTGCACTCAACTTACAAATTTAGTATTTAGCATAAGGTAAATTTATTTCATTCATTTATAACTTTTTAAAAAAATTAAGTCAAAGCATTTTATTCAAACTAAATTAAAAAATACTTTTAATTTATAAAATATCTTAAATTCTAAATTAAACCTGATTAACATTATATAAAAGCTAGAATTACATTAGGAATGATCGATATTCTACTATTCGTACAGCGTTTGGTAACAGCATATGGATACCTTAACCATCTCTATTTATGTAAAATTATTTTATATTTATTTAATGATAACTAAAAAAAGTTTAAATTATTTTTTTTTATTTTGATTTAAATTTCAAAGCAAATTAAATAGTTAATAAATTAATTTATTTTGTTTTAAAAGGTGCAATTATATCGGTGATAAAGGAGCATAAAATATTGGATTAGGTTTGAGTAAGTGCACTCAAATTACAAATTTACAATTTTACATAAGGTAAATTTATTTCATTCATTTATAACTTTTAAAAAAATTAAGTCAAAGCTTTTTATTCAAACTGAATTAAAAAACACTTATAATTTTTAAATATCTTAAATTTTAAATTAAATGTGATTTGCATTATTTAAAAGCTATAAATAAATCGGGAATGATGGAGCTTCTACTATTGGTAAAGTACTTGGTAACTGCAAATTCCTAACTAATCTCACATTTGATTTTTAGTAAAATTATTTTATAATTATTTATAAATAACTAAAAAAAATTTAAATTATTTTATATATTTTGATTTAAATTTCAAAACAAATTAAAATAGTTAATAAATTAATTTATTTTGTTTTAAAAGGCACAATTAAATCGGTGATAAAGGAGCATAAAATATTGGATTAGGTTTGAGTAAGTGCACTCAACTTACAAATTTACAATTTTACATAAGGTAAATTTATTTCATTCATTTATAACTTTTAAAAAAAATTAAGTCAAAGCTTTTTATTCAAACTAAATTAAAAAACACTTTTAATTTTTAAATATCTTAAATTTTAAATTAAATGTGTTTTGCATTATTTAAAAGCTATAATTAAATCGGAAATGATGGAGCTTCTACTATTGGTACAGCACTTGGTAACTGCAAATTCCTAACTAATCTCACATTTGACATTTAGTAAAATTATTTTATAATTATTTATTGATTACTAAAAAAAGTTTAAATTATTTCATATATTTGGATTTAAATTTCAAAACAAATTTAAATAGTTAATAAATTAATTTATTTTGTTTTAAAAGTGGCAATCGTATCAGTGATAAAGGAGCATAACATATTGGATTAGTCTTGAGTAACTACACTTAACTTACAAATTTAGCTTTTAGATCAGAGTAAATGTCATTTATTACTCTTCAAAAAAATTATGTTAAAGTTTTTAAGATGCTATTTAATATATTTTTATCTTATAAGTAATGACAAGAAGTTTCTAAAATCCAGAGAAATTATCAACTGTAAAAATATAAAGTTATTGAATCTATTTTTATAGTAATTACTTTTTTTTGTTTAAAATTAGTTAATTTTAAGTAAAATTTTTAATTATATAAAATTAAATTTATATTTATTAAAAGTGAATTGCCTGAATAAAGAAATGTAGAAATAAAAAGATTAGCTCAAAAAATAAAAAGATTAGTAAAATTAAAAATAGATTGAATTTACTAAAATGAATAATTAAATATTTATTTATTAACAGTATGATTAGAAATAATTGATTAATAAATAATAAATAAAAATTGTAATTTAATATTAAATGTAAGTATTTATTTTTTATATCCATTTTATTCATTTTTTAATTTATACTTCATCTTTTTCAAGAGTCATAGTAAAATTTATAATTTATTATATTTTTATTGCTATTTTCAAATTTATTACAACAAATTCCCTAGTCTTTTCTTTAAATCAAAATAAATAAATAATAAAATCTTAGTATTGCAATTAATTTGAATATATAATTGGAATAAAATATTCAAGTTTTTGTTTTTTTAAGTAAAAACTTGTTATTTGTTAATGTATCAAAATAATATATAATTTAAGTAATTAATAAAAATACGCTCTTTTAATGATTAGCAATATCCAATTTAATTTTAAATAGACTTTAGATATAATTAAAATCAACCAACAAAATTTTTAAACATAAAGACAAAATAGAGAATACAAACAAAATATTTAAATACATTTTAATAAAATCAGTTCATTTATCAAAAAGAAAATATGGAAAATAATGAAAAACTGATCAGAATTATTAAATTTTTTTTTTTGAGATAAATGATAAGTGCACCAAATTTAATTCTACCTTTTTAAATAGTGAAAAAAATAAATTAGTTAGTAAGAAGGAAAATTGAAAGTAAAATATTAAATAATAAGAAATTAATTTCTAATTAATAATATGTAAATTCTAAATAAAGAAAAATTTCAGAATTATTGAAATTTATAATTAGGATTTTAAAATCAAAAGAACTAATCATAGAATAAATGGATTAAATTCTGAGCTAATATGAAGTGGCTTGGAGTCTATAATAAACTTTGCAAGATTATATATATATATCTTTTATCTATTTAGAAAAAAAATGATGGTTTTTAATTAAAATTAAATTTCTAATTCATTATAGTATCATCATCTAATAAAATTAAGAGATATCACCATTAATTATTTGATATTTTATTATTAATAAATTAAATAAATAAATATAGATTTTACAAACATTTTTATAATAAATAAACAAGTAAAATGGAATAGGAGGATAATTAGTTTTTTGCATAAAGCTAATCTCTGGATTATAGTTAAATTTATTAGCAAATTGAAGGATATAATTAAGCATCAAAGCTATATTAAAACTGCTATTATAGCTCATCACCAATTCTTTAATAGGAAACATCTTCTCTGAATATTTATGATAAATATGATAATATTAACAGCAATATTTTGTAATTAGAATTAGAATAAGATGAAGAATAATTATAAGAAAATGATAATAATTTTTAACGGAATAATCAAGGTCAGTTAATGAAAAGAACATCAATTATGTGGAATTCTCATATATAGTTAGCGTCGTATGATATGATGAAAATAATTAATGGTTTAACTTTGACTAATGATGGAGCTTTAAGAATGTGTACCTTACAAGGTTCAACTAGTTTTAATTACTAACAGCAGATAGTTGATCGCATTGAAGATAAAAAAGATTTAGGAATAGTTGATTTGCATCTTTCTTAGAATCCATTTTTAAGACAATATACAATAGGAGAGATACTTTCTTTCCTCTAAAAAGTAGAAGGAATAGATTTTTATAAAGTAGAGTTTTAGTTAACTCGCTTTTATAATCTTGTTTAAAGCCTTTTGCAGAGAAGCAGCATGTTTAATTTAAACAATTTTTAGCTTGACTTAAAAGACGAGGAATTACAAAGGCATTTTGAGTTCTGCTACGATTATCTTGATAGATATTATGCCTAAAACAAAGAAAATTCTTCACAAATGTTTTGGTATTAGATAGGGAGACATAACTACAGAGATAATTAATCTGAATATTTGAGATCAGGATTTTCAAAAAGCTACTTAGAGTTATTAGGATTAAATTAGTCTAGCTTGAGCTCTATTTATTTAAGAAAGCATCAAGTAGATCTCATTAAAGAGAAGAATAAGATAACTTAGCAAACGATTGAGGTTATGGATAACAAGTTTAACTATCCTACCGAAGAAAAGTATATAATTCAATTATAAACATTTGATGGTTTCCCTTTGAATCTGATACAAAGAAAATATTATATCAAGAATGAAGAGGCTAAAAAAAACTATTTGATGTATAATGATTATTTTTTCTTACTAATTGAGTTCGATATTGATATTTAAGAACTTCAAAGGCTTATAGAATACAGGCTCAAGATTTTTTAAAATTCAAATAATATGTCAATGGAAGAATTCATTTAAAAAGAATTGTCATATAGATTTGAAGACGTAGAATATTCAATTCATTCTCAATCTTTTATAGAAAAATTCTACAAAGAAAACTTAGAATAAATGATTAAGCTACAAGAATAGTTAACTAAAAAAAAAGAAGAGAAAAAACCATGTGGTTTCAGATTAATTAATCCAAATTTTAATAATTAATATCACAAAAATACGATTGTTTGAATTATTTTAATTTAAATATGAAAAATAAATAAAGATAAATAATCATTGCAAAAAGATCATTTTAAATATATTTTAAATTTTTATTATTATGATCAATAAAATGTATAATAATATTATCAATTAAAATAATTATCTAATTCAATCTAATTGATTTTTTTATTCAAGTATTAAGAAAAATTTTTTTCAAAGCAATTTAAATACAATTGATCAATCTGTCTTTGATAAAAATAAATGAATAAATAAATATAAAGAGTTGTCTATATCATTCAATAATCAAGCTCAAAATTTTTTGTAATTACTGATAAAATTTGAGATAAAAAAGTACTTCTCTGGTATTTTCTTAATTAAAAATATATTAATGCGCAAGTCTAATTATGGTAAGCTTACTAAAAATCAAATTATATATAATCATTAAATCTTTTACATATAAAATAAATTAGATTGCATATCATTTATTCTTATCAAAAAGTGGATATTTATTATTATATATGCTATATATGTATGTAGTTTACAAATTTATACAAAAATTTTAAATTATCTTCTAATCATTGTAATAATTTCATATTCTACTTTCTAAAATATTTTTTCTCTAATAAATTGAATTAAAATTAAATAGTAAAAGTATATAGTATAACTAAATCCCTTTCTAAAATCTACTAAAGTAGTATGTATCACTATTTTTTAGAAGGCCTTTAATTATCTTAATTAATTCAAAAAATTAAATTTCGCTTATTGTAAATCGAAATGGCATTTTACTCTATATAATTTCAAAAAATAATGATATCATAAACAAATATTTTAATATGTAAACAAAATTTAATTTTTTAATTGGCAACTTCAAAATTTTTTATTCAATTTAAATAGTAAATGATTAATAAAAAAGTTTATTAAGTAAATTATTTTTGGGTAAAATAAATTTGAGAAATCAATTGAATTTTAATTTAATTAAAATAAGTGTGGATTGGTAATAAAATATTTTTTAAGCAAAATAAATTTGTTCATTGTTTATTAAAAGATTCAATGTCTTTATATTTTCACAAATACTTGCATCAAAATAGAAAATTTAAAAAAATTTAGTTGAATAAACAATCCAATAACGTTAGAGTGATTTAATATAATAAAATAATAAATATAATCTGAGAAAATGCAAATTAAAAAGCAAGCTAACTAATTAATAATTAAATGTATTAATGAAAGAATGTGTCATGGGTTTTAATTTAATTTACTACCACAATTATCAATTTATATTAAAAAACTTACAATTTTCAATTAATTTACATGTATTTTGATCTAATTATGCAAAGCATCGAAAAACATTGCCAATTGGATAATCTGAAATAATATTGGAAAAAACTAATAATTTCCTTCTTATTCACTTGAATAGCATTCAATATTATAAATAAATATCAATTAAAGCAAAAAATGGAGATAGAATATAATTTTGTTTACAAAGACACTTTTAACTAAAACTCAAATTTAGATTAAAATCATTTTTTTTACTTTTACCATAATTAAATTACATAACATTAGAAAGCAAACAATAAGAAAGTCATTTCTAATGAATAAAGTGATAATTCTTCTACATATAATTTTGATCATAGTGCTTTGGAATTAAGAGATATCTATAATAATTACATTGATTTAGAGTTTAGAGGAAATTTTAAATATAAAAAAAGTGATGAACGCCCACTTCGTATTCAACAAAATATTAATCTTGGTTTATTTGGTTTAGATCGAATGAAATTATGGACAGGAATGACATTAATGAGTGATGGAACTTTGAGATTATGCTCCTCACTTGCATCATTGAGTTTTAATTATTAGCAATAAATTGTAGAATGTGTTGAAGATAAAAAGAATCTGGGTGTTGTGGATTTACATTTTACTACAAATAGTACGATTCGCTAGTCTTCGATTGAAGAAGCATTAAACTTTCTAAGAAAGAAGGAGGGAATTTAATTTAGATAAATCGAAACAGATCTTAAAACAATATATAATAAAGTAAAGAAATAACATGAAGATGTTTAACGTTTAAGACTCACTGAAGAATAACTTATTATGAAGGACTAAGAATTTATTGAATTTATCGATTGCTGCTACGAATATTTAAACTAGAATTTTAATAATGAAAATTAAACAAATATGTTTTGGTATTCTATGGGCAGAATAAATTTCAGATAAAAGGACATTCAAGTCATTAAAACAGGATTTTCTAAGAGTTATTTGGAATTAATTGGATTGAATTAAGATTCTTTGAGTACAATTTACCTTCGTAAATAACAAGTAGACTTAATAAAAGACTAGTCAGACAGAATCATGTATACTTTCTCAGGCATAGAGTCTAAATGCAAAATGATTGATTAGGAAGAACAATTTGTTAAAATCCAAACTTTTGATGGATTTCCTTTAGTTTTGCTCTAGAAAAAGAGATACTTAAAACTACCTATTCATAAGAACTGCTAGCAATACATGAAAAATGAATATTTTTTCTCAGTTATAGAAATGGATGTAGATATTGATAGCTTACAAAGATTAATTTAGTACAGATAAAAAATATTGTTAAATCCTAATAATCTTACAATAGATGAATTCATCGAAAAAGAGCTTTCATATAAATTCGAAGATGTTGAATATTCTATCCACTCTTAAAACTTTTTAGAAAAATACTACAAAGAAAATCTAGACAAAATGTTTTAAATAGAGGAAGAACTACAAAATAAAATTAGATAAAGATAATGTGGATATAAATAAATTAAGAATACTCCATTAATTGTATAACATTGATTCCAACGCAATACTCAAAAAAAAAAATAGTTGAAGTTAAAAAATGACAAAGCTTATTCAAAATAAAAAAATTATTATAACCATAAAATGCAAAAACTTAAAAATAAATAACCAATTTACACATACTCTTATTAATTTATTAACAAACAATAACTTACTATAAATTTTAACTACTTTATTGAAACATTTTTTCATAGTTTTAACTAACCACTTACCCACTTACATTAATTCACACTTTACTTTGCAAACACTATATATTAAACTGAATATTTTTTAAATCAATTTCGAAAGTATTAAATTAATATATTTTAAATTGTCTATTTTAGAGTCTCTTTTTAAGAGGTTTCATTCTCATTACATATAATCGAAAAGATAAATTTAATTTTATCATTTTGTATGTTAATTTTGAAAAATAAATATCATATTTATTGAAATTAGTGATTTGTTTGCCCTTATTTTATTCAGCTTAGTAGATTAAAAGAATTAAACTTTTAAAAATAAAATTCATACATGAATAAAAGAAATGCTTTATTAGAGCTAATATAGCAATTAATTATTGATGATAAACTAAAGAGTTCCTATTTATTTCTTATTTTGTCTATTACTTTTTATAACCTTATATCTTTACGCAAGTAAACACTGGTGAATTACGATTATTTATATATTTGACGTTCATCATTTAATTTTCAATTCCTATTTTAAAGTCTCTGGCTGGATATACTTTTACTTTTGTTTATTTGAATTTTAACACTATTCTATTTGCTATATAATAAATAAATGATTATTAAGGAAATGAATGAAAATATTCTTAATAATTCCCTATTTAATTTCAAATGTTTTAGAAACACTCATTTTACATAAGTAGAACTTTCTCTAGAAATAATTTCTAAATTAGCTTTAGCCTCAAATAAAATGATACATTAAATAATTTATATTTTTCTTTAAAAGCCTTTTCATGTATATTTTTTTGATCAAATTTTTGAGAGTTTTGATTGATAGTTCTTTAAAGGCAATCTATCTTAAAAAATCTAATTACAATTTTTTTTATTATTTAATCAATCAAAAAATATCCAAAAAAACACTAAAAACAACTAAAAAAGCAATAAATGGAAATCGAAAATATTTCTTTTATAGATCAGCAAAATTTATTAGATTTTGAAGAATCAACTGACTAATGCTTTCGCTCTAAAATAAGCTATTAGCCAACAAATTAGATATTCGAAAATAAGGACTTATCCTCATTAAACTCTGATTTAATTATTGATTAGTCAAATGGACATTTTGTTGGGTAAAATATATAATCAGAAACTAGCCAATAAAATGAGCAAAGCTCTGATAATAACAATAAAATAAATACAACCCACACGAAATTAAATTTAGACTAAAAGAAAAAATGTAAGTAAAAATAAGTAGCAGTGACAAATATTTGTAGAATTTTATATTCAAATAATATGATCAGAATTTCGCAAGGTCTTTAAATTGAATAAGATGGAACAATTAGATTCAGTCATAGCACAGGAATTTTTAGCTTAGGCTTCTAAACTTAACAGATTTTGAGTTTTTAATATTTAAAGCATTAGTAATAGGCTCAGTGCTTATTATCAGACGATTAACAATACTAATTAACACCTATTTAAGATGCCATTATGCATTTGCAGGTATTTATTTTCTATGATAATGAATTTCAATATTTAATTTTTTTTAAATGAAAATTTTAGATTAAATGAAATATTTTAAAAATTAGAATATGAAAATCAACAAGCAAAAAGAAGTTTTACAGATACTAGAAATTTATCAAAATGTTAAAGAATAGCTAATAAATATATTAAACAATATTATAATTACTAAAGATATAATTGAATAGCATGATGAATATTTTATGTTGCACATCCAACTAAGCGAATAATATATGAGAGAATACGCCTTATAAAACTAAAATTAAATCTATTAATATTGCATAGGAAGAATAAACATTCTAAAGAAAGATGCAGAGATTGTGAAATACGCGTTTTCTAAATCATATTTAGACTTTATTGGCCTCGATATTGATAATCTAAGCTAATTGATATTTAGAGGCTAAAAAGTTGATTTAATTTAAAACAAAGATGAAATTATAGATTTATCTCTGTAAGGAATATGTAACAGATTTTTGTATAATATTGAAGACTGTTATTATGTTTATAACATAGTAACTTTTGATGGTTTTCCAATCAAAATTTATTTCTAAAAAAGAATTATTTAGCTAATGAGTTAATGCAATAAGATTTTAAATGTTTAGAATGAGTTTATATTTCATATTAACGAGTTAGATGTTGACTTACAAGATCTTTAAAATCTTATTAATTACAGGGAGAGACTCCTTAATTCTGAAAAAAATAATCTAAGTTTCGAAGACTTTACCAAAAAAGAACTATCTTATTTGTTTGAAGATGTAGAATACTCAGTTCGCTCTCAATAATTTATAGAAAAATACTACCACTAAAATATATAAAAATTAAAAATAATATAATAAGAATTATAGCTTAAAAAATCCTAGCAATTCTTCAAAAAATGTGGATATAAATAAATTAACTCCAAAGATTACAAACCAATTTAAATTATTCAATAGAAATGATATCATAGCTTACTATTTATATTAAAAAACTCTTTATTAAATAAAAATATATTAAATTAATTGTATTTAAACTATTTTTATAATAAATTGTATAAAAAACACTTTTAAATTTAATCAACAATTTAAAATTAATTAACCAATTCATAAATTTAATTTATTTTCTTAGTTTTAATACTTTTTAATATTAAGATATATTCACATAGAATTTATAGGAGGAGGAAATAGAGAATGGAAAAGTGAAAATTAATATTAATTTAATTATATATAAATAACAAC